>NC_047669.1:71114340-71130405 GCF_011762505.2 Arvicanthis niloticus | reverse complement strand
CACATCTTACTTGCAAATGTTCATTACAGCGAGCCATTGGTCTGCCACACACAAACTCACAGCAGTGAGAACTGTAATGCACAAGACTTGCAGAAGATCAAATCCCAGCATGGATGGGGGAGGGGCTCATGAAGTTCGGCCTCTTAGCTGAAGCGCTATTGGCAGTTGATGGCCAACGGAACCAGCAAAGTCAGTTTTCTTCAGGTATGCAACATCTGAGAAAGTGCGATTTCACACCCGTGCACACACATGTACCATGAAACAGAATCAGTAGGTATTAAAATTAAGTTAATGTTATTTAATAAAATTAAATTAAAATCAGTAACCAGTTGAGATGAAGGAATGCACAGGATGTTGGGAGAGGAGAGTAGGTAAGGGGAGAGAGGGGGAATGGAAGGAGAGGAACAGAGGGTGGATTTGATCACAGCACATTGGGGACTCACGGCTTACTTAGGTCACAGCTAACCAAGACCTAAGGATTACCAAGTCCAGTCAAGCTTCCCAGTATCTAGGATGGTAGGGAGCAAGCTGTACATTCAGGAAATGATGGTGCACACATCTGTTACAGTGAGTTACATTTCTGTTACATTTCTGAGGTAACATATTCATGCATAGAACCAAGGAATATGCCTCAAGTTTCACAGGACAATAAAAAGGAAGGTTTAAAAAAAAAAGGAAAGAAAAGCCCTAAAGTGTTATATCTATCTACATTTTTTCTCGAAAATAAGGTATTGAAAAAATGGAAAACTGGCCTGGTTTATATCAATATGCTACTTAAATAACGATTACTATTGTGAAATCTTTTGTTTGTTGCTGTTTTGATGGAAGGCCTTACTGTGTATCCCTGACTGTCCCAGAAGTCTCAGAGATCCACCTGCCTTTGCTTCGAGAATGTTTGCAATTAAAGGCGCTGTCACAGCTGGCCACTACTGTCACCCGACTAAAGACACATCAGGCTCAGTACCCACCCCCCAAAGCATCAAGTGTTGGAAGCAGAGTGAGCCAGGGAGACTCTGGAAGAAACCACACATATGGGACAACACCACCCAAGTGTCTTCTTTCCCAAGACCCGTGAAGGAGCTCAATGCTCTTCTTTCAAGTTGATGATATTTTCTGTGCGCTACACCTGGCTGTAGGGTCAGGGCTTCCTGCTGCAATGTTTGATGCTGCTGTTCCTCCCCGAGTGCGCATTTCTTCAATGTCCTTATTCACTGGCCCACTTAACAAAAACAAAGGCCAGTGTTGCTATGTGGGATAAGTGTTAACTGTGATCTCTTGGAATATATGTATATGTCTGTGTATATGTATATGTGTATATATGAGTATATGTATATGTGTATATATGTGTATATGTATATGTCTGTGTATATGTATATTTACTTATTTGAGAATTTCACACATGTATTATAATTTACTTTGACCAAATCTACTCCAGTCCAATGGTTCTTCTATAGCCCTCACACTATTTTCTCACAGTTTCGTGTGTGTGTGCACATGCACATGTGAGTGTGCATGTGTAAAACTCACTGGGTTTCTTTAGTGCACATAGTATGTGCCTGGGCATAGGGCCATCTACTGGAATGTTGGTAGCCTCTGAGGGGTCACATACTTAATTCAAACTGACTTTGTCTCTCTCGGTAGCTATCAGTTGCCAATAGAGCCTCAGGTAGGTATGGGGCTTCATGACCTTCCCCATGACACGCTGGGATTTTGTCTGGCTCGAGCTTCTGCAGGTCTTGGGCATGGTGCTTGTCTTAGAGGTTTACTGCTGTGAACAGACACCATGACCAAGGCAAGTCTTATAAAGGACAACTTTTCATTGGGGGCAACTTACAGGTTCAGAGGTTCAGTCCATTATTGTCAAGTGGGGAACATGGCAGCATCCAGGCAGGCATGGTGCAGGCAGAAATGAGAGTTCTACGTCTTCATCTGAAGGCTGCTAGTGGAATATTGAATTCCAGGCAGCTATGACTAGGGTATTAAAGCCCACACCCACAGTGACACACCTACTTCAACAAGGTCACACCTTCTAATAGTGCCACCCCCTGGACCAAGCATACATAACCCATCACAGTGCTACAACCGCTGTGAGTTCAAGCAGACAGCTGCCCTGTTGTGTCTGGAGAACTCTGTTTTTGTTGTAGTTACCCACTTTTCCAAGGATTACAGAATACCAGCATCATTGTGTGACGCGTGAGGAAAGAAACAATGGATTCCTTCTGTTCCTAGTCATCAATGAGAGTGAATGCAGACAGGCTTTGATGACTTACTCTAGTTTAAACAGAAACTGAAAGCAACTCGGTCTTCCCAGCCTTCCTGTCCTTAACTTTTATCCTCTGATTCATTTGTATAGACAAGATTTGTGCCTTGGCCTGCATAAAAATGTCTTTCTCTAACCCATGGAAGCTGGAAGCATGACGGAATGTCACTCTGATAATTGCATCATGTTAAATGACACAACTGGCCTCACCGTGACCTGGACGAACCTGTTGCAATCATTCAAATCCTTTCAAGCTGTTTTTCTCCACAGAATGGTTGTAGAGGTTTGAAGAACAAGGAAAATAAACAGTTTTGTGGGTTGGGAGGGATGTAGTTTAGCTTCGGGGGTGGACAAAAGTTCGAAGAAATAAACTGGGGACCTCTGATCTATATCCACAAGGCCCTGGATTCTGCAAGCAGCCAGAGTCATCTTGGGATTCAGCTATACTTAAGAAGTTTTGAAGAAAATCTCAGCCTGGCTGCAAGCCTGACTTTGGTCTTGTGAAGTCTAGGTAGAAGAGCCGGCCGTCCTGCCTGGATGGGTGACCCTCAGAGCAATAAGATGGATGTGCGAATTGTTTAAGCCGTGAAGTTTTGGCCAACTTGTTATAGAGTCATACAAAGCCTAGAGCCTGTCAAGTTAAAAAAACAATCCACCTCTGCAACAGCTTTGGGCACTTGGAGCAGTCAGTTATGGAGCACAATCCCCACCCCACCCCCCATCACTTCCTCAGGAACTCTTAAATTATCCCGAGAAGATTTCCTGGAAAGCAATGCCAGTTGCCCCCTGGTTTCTCACCTTGAAGATCTCTTCATGTTTATCCAGGTGTTTCAGCAAGCATTTCTCGGAGGGAGTCAGGAATGGCCATCATCTCTGACCCCATTTGGTCAGTTGAGAGACAGAAAGTGAAAGGTTAGGGGGACCTCTGTAATGTGGTAGAGCAGGGTGATCTAAATGTGTTTTGTTTAAGAAAAAAGCCTTTCATTTGGAAAGTTGAAGCATACTTTCTGGACAAGTTTTATTTGCAGAGGTGGACCGCATGTCCGATGCAGTTCTGAGGTTTGCATCCCTATGTGATGTTCTATAGTTTTTCTGCTTTTGTTTTT
The DNA here is from genome assembly GCF_011762505.2 of Arvicanthis niloticus. Taxonomy (NCBI): domain Eukaryota; kingdom Metazoa; phylum Chordata; class Mammalia; order Rodentia; family Muridae; genus Arvicanthis; species Arvicanthis niloticus. The sequence continues at coordinate 71,127,039 of NC_047669.1, read as the reverse complement.
AGGCCATGCCATTACAATAGCCTCTTGGGTTTTATCACCAAAATGTATTTTAGCGATCCTGGCAGCTTTTTCTTCATTTGTTTGAATCATGCTATTTGCATTTCCATAGAAACCTAGTTGGCTACTTGTCTTAGTTACTGTTCTATTGCTGTGATGAGACACCATGACCAAGGTAATTCTTATAAAAGAAAGTATTTAAGTGGGGGCTTGCTTACAGTTTTAGAGGGCTGGTCTGTGGCCATCATGGAGGGGACAAGAAAGGCATGGTATTGGAGCAGTAGCTGAGAGCTTTACATCTTGATCTGGAGATGGCAGAGAGACACTGGGCCTGGTGTAGTCTTTTGAAACCTCAAAGACTACCATCAGTGACACATCTCCTCCTAGAAGGCCACACCTTCTAATCCTTCCCAAACAGTTTCACTAACTGTGGACCAAGCATTCAAATATATGAGCTTATGGGGCCAGTCTCATTTAGAACACCGGTGTACTTTTGACAGACCCTCATATTCATCACTATATAGCTATACCCTGAAACCACTAAGATGCAGAAAGGAAGTATAGATTTTCTATCCTGAACCCTAACCCTAATCCCAACCCTAACCTTAACCTTAACTCCTCCAACACTAACTCCAACCCTAAACCATAACCCCAACCTCAACACTAACCTCAACACTAACCCTAACCCCAATCCCAACACTAACCTTAATGCTAACCCTAATCCTAACCCTAACCTGAGACCCAAGAACACGCTAGGTAAGCTGTTTGTGTCCTCTGTTTTAGAAATGAGTTATTTTCCTTTTTTCATTGGCTACTGTGTATAATAGCTATTGTTTTCAGAAGGTGAATTCTGTGGGAACCATGATATCAAGGAAATGAAACCTTATTTGAAGTGCTTAGCATTTGAAACAAAGCCTGTCTCCATCCCCTGTGTGTGGCTGCTACATAGTTGCATGATAAGGGAGCTGACCAGGCTTCATCAGCAACAGGTATTGTGATGGCTGGATTCCATTGCTAGGTCTGAGATGATGATGGTAAAAAAGAAACCTTATATTTGAGAGGATGGTTTTCAGCTGACATTCATTCTAAAGCCAAGAAAAAAAAAAAAGGCCAGGTTCAGAACTAAGTCTTTTATTTAGGAGAGATGACAGAGGTTCTGCTTAGTCAACAAAATGATGGACTAGGTATTAGGTCTATCTTGCACCTTACTGACATAAATTGGTATAGTTATGCTCTAACTGTATTTTGAGAGAAAAGTCTTATTTTAACAGGAAGGGTGATATGTAGGAGGAGCTAAGGTGGGAGGAGTATGGAGAGGAGGAGTAAGGAGAGGAGGAGGAGAAGGAGAGGAGGAGCTAGGTGATGAGAGAGAAAGAGAGAGGGGGGCCAGACATGGAGGCAGATGTTCACATGTCTCTGCCAGTCAAAGATAGTTGATATATCTAGGTTGGGTATTAGGTTATACTTCTGACTGATATTAAGCATTACCAAACTTATAAAGCCTTTGGTTAACATTAAAAAAATTGTATAAAAGCAAAAAGGAGGAGGGGGTAGGCAATAGGGGTTTTCTAGGGAGGGGAAATGGGGAAAGGGGATGGCATCTGAAATGTAAATAAAATATCCAATAAAAAATAAATAAAAAAGAGAAAACCTTATATAAGTCACATAAAGTTATTCTTGGCCTTTGTTAAGTGGGAGAAATCCTTTTTCTTTAGGATAATACAAAGAGCAGCTTAGCTTCCATCTCTGAAGCCTTTTTGTTTAAGCCTCTCCATCGGCTCCTTCCTATTCAACACTTGACAGCTTTGGGCTTTGTGCTAGCTTTTGGGAGGGAGAAAACCAGCTCAAAAACTCAAAAGATTCTTCTTGTGTTTTGTTCCTCTGTGTTCAGCCCCAGTTGGGTCTGTCAGCTTTGTTCTCAGTGTCTACCTCCTTCTGCAACCACATTGGGTCTCCAGATGCCCTGGGGCTGTTTATCTTTTAATTAAAAACTGGGATTATTATTTTTTTTATATGTGCATGAGTTCAGGTAGGACTTTGACTTGACATTTTCTACACAAACAATCACAGCCTCAGCAATGTCTGTTCTTACCCTTTCCTCATGTATGTGTAATCTTACTGGATAAAGTTGTTACTTTCTTCTAAATATTTGCAGGACCTACAGTTGTGTCTGTGTGGGTATATGCACATGTATGCAGATGCATGTGGAGACCAGAAGAGGGCGCTGGAGTCCCTGGAGCTGGAGTTATAGGCAGTTACAGGCTATTTAACTTTGGTCAGGGCATCATGTTCTCTTATCTATGGAGCCACCTCTCCTGTCCTGAAAGATATCACCGATTTGTTGGTTGGTAGTGGTGGGGTTAGGTTTACATTATTGTTGATATTATTGATATCATTTTTTATGTGTGATGTACTAATTGCTTCATGACTCTGAATCTGTTTTGTCCTTGAGTCAGCATGGACAGAAGGCAGATATCACATCAAAAGGATTCACTTAAATAAAGCTTAGCTTTTCCCTTCTAACATAAGCAGGTGCGAGGTAGGCTTGGGAAAGCCTCCCTTGCAGTAGCCAGGGTTCTCAAATAACACACAGGGCACGCCCATGAGTAACATAAAACTGAACCAGCATTTTTTGAAGTCAGCGTTGTGGCACCGTTTTCTAAGATCCAGGTTACCTTGTAATTCTAAGAATATTCAGCACATGATAGCAACTACCCACAGCTATGGGAGAGATGCAAGAACAATACTCTTTTGAACTGCCGGGGCACAGTTTGGCTGGAAGTGCTTTATCAGGAAAGAAATGGATGAAGAGGGCAGAGAATATGCAAATACATTCAAGTGCACACAATTAAAAACCTCGAGATGTGTTGGGTGATAAATCGCCCTGCAGTGGTTGCAACCGGAATGCAAGCTGATAATTGTGATTATATGATTCTGAGAATAGCTAACAGTTTTCCATTTTCATCGGCTCGTTGGAATCAAAAGAGGACCGTATTACCTTCAAACTGATCTATAATAAGCAGAGACTGTATTTTAAGTATGCAGGGAAAAATTCTCTTCTGTCATAGTATTGATCCGAAAAATACCTGGAGAAAACCACAGATAGAAAAACCAGTCTGGTCCTGTTCTACTTCTCCACCTCCTAACCTTAGCATGAATCCCCCAAGCTTGTTCCAATCCCCCAGACATTTCTAATGCGACCTTTGAAGACTGAAGGTTGGTGCCCTGTGCACTCATCACATTGCAAAGACCATTGTGGACCTTAAGCTACCTGGAAGCAATCCTTTCTTGGTGGAAATGGCTTCCTGATGGGACAGTGTAAGGGGATGTATTACGGGGACACTATTATAGATTTTTAAGTTAGACTTGCATCACCGACTAGACCATTTCTTCTCGGCCTTTTCTAGTTCTTCAGGCTTAGACGAACAGCTCCAATAGAGCAGACGGTGTTCTGTTGGACAGGTCTTTTTGGTTGCAAAAGCAGGGACTCTGCAGGGCTGCTTGGATGTCAGGGTCACTGGGGATTTGCTAGACCAGAGGTTCCAGGAAGGACAATATGCCCACTTCTTGCCAGCATCTAATCTCTCTATAACACAGTACTCTGCCACTTGATCTCTGCTGTCACCTGCTGGGTCCTGGCTGGCTTTAATTTGTAACATTCCAGGGCTCATAAGATGTGTGAGTTTTCTAGCATCAATGAGTAATATTCAGGTATAGACAAGCCGATACATGATAGATAATTACCATTGAGAAGATTACACATTATATCCTCAGATGCCAATAGGAGCCACAACACACCCCCAGGAACCACACAGAGAAGCACTAGGTTGGATTGGGAAATGGGGTGAGGGAGGGAACAGAGGCAAGAATGTTTATGTGGGTTCTCTGTGACAGAGCTGATGAGGCAGGCTCAGCAGGGTGAGGACTGGCTAGTTTAAATAAGTGTAGCTGGTTCTGGGGTGCAGGGATATCTTTAGTTGTCCAGTTCCTTGATTTGGGGTGTTTAGGACTTGAGAATAAAGGTCAGTCCACTGAAGGAGGTGGTTGGAATGTTGCAAAGGCATGTTTCAGGTGAGTTCTTTGCTTTTTCCAGGACATGTCTTGCTTGGAGTGGTAGGGACAAAGGCATTTCCTTCAGGGTCTGCCATGCCTGAAGATGTCAAAGCATCAGTAATACATGCTGGCATGGCGGTGTGTTAAGAGAGTCTCCTTCACTCATCAGCACTTAACTCCTGTACGGTTGTTCTAGTGTGACTGGCTTCAAGGTAGCTTCAGGACATGGAAGACAGAGATAGTCTAGGCTAGACCTATGCAAGCTGTGTCAGAGGTTAGGGTTCATTTCTGTCTGTCAGCACCTGGCCCTGGCTGTTTAATCTGCACTATGCTTTGTTTATTCAGTCAATTCCTCTTTTGAGTTTCACAGGGCAAGATAAGACAAGGGTTTTCTTCTGTGCTTAGATCGAATTACAGGACAGTCATGGAAAGAGGCTGGAAGCATTGCAGACAGATGAAGGCAGGTTCCTAATTTGATGTGGAGAAGAAGTAGATAACTCATTTGCATCTGTTGTTTGAATGTATACATTCAGTTTGCAGCATAGTGGGTTGGGAAACCTAGCACTTGGGCAGTAGAGGCAGGAGGATCAGAAGTTGATAACTGGTCTTGGCTTCATAGCAAGATTGAGGCCAGCCCAGGCTACCTGCCACCCTAGCTCAAGAGAAAATAAAAAAAAAAAAAAAGCTTCTGTGTTGATGTGTTAGAAATGCAATCCTCAGATTCCCATGTAAATGGTATTTAGAAGTGGGGCTTTGGTCTTGAGATGACGATTCCATGAAGCCTTCCTGTTTTGTCTTGGCATGTGATGCTCTCTGGCCTGTTAAGATGAGGCAAGCATCCCTGACCAGATGCCCAAGCAGATGCTGCTAGCGTGCCCTGGGACTTCCCAGCCTCTAATAATCCTAAGTCAAATAAACTTCTCTTCTATATAAATTACCTCCTCTTAGGTATTCAGTTAGAGTGACAGATAGTGGAGTAAGATACCTCTATAGATATGTCAACAAAGCGGAAACAATGTCGCAAAGGAAACCAAATAGATTTGCTTTAGTTTCAGGTTTAAAGTTTTCACAGTAGGGATCCTGCTTGGCGTTTCCAGAGGCAGTTTATGCTCTGAGTCCAGGTATTGCAGAGAATTTACTGATTTTATAGTTCACTGTTGTGTCGCGGGGCTGGTCTGTTACAGAACACCACGGCACAGAGTCTGTGTGTTCTTTATGTCTTTTGAAGTGAGAGTTGAGAAACTTCCCATTATGCCCTTGAGCAGTTCAGAAATTTACATTTGATACAGAGTTCCAGAGAGATCCAGATTAGAATGGTTGCCAATCCAATTAAAAAAAAAAAAAAACCACATTTTTTTCCTCTCTTGAAAGGCTGGAGAGCCCACACAAACTTGTTTATCCTAACAAGCCTGATTCATGTCTAGTTAGCTGCTGCTCTGTGGCACGATTTTCAAATAGGAGGGAGGTGGTGAGGCTGCCTGACCTGATGACCAAAGTTCCCAGGAGACAAATGTAAATGTGGCATAGAGAAGGGGGCCACTGTGCTTTGAAGACACCCCAGGGTGGATAAAGTGGGATCAGAAGCTGGGCCCCTGAAGAAAAGGCGAAAGTCGAGAATTAGGCAGAAGTGGGAAACTTGGTGGAAGTGGGGAGCTCGGCTAAATGTCGCTCTTTTGGGGATATGTCTCTTGGTTCTATTTATTATTTGAAAATGGAAAGTATCATCTTCTTTGAGAAGGTCACAGCATCAGACAGCATTGACCTCCCTCTGCCTCCCACCCAGGAAGCTTTAAATCAGAAATGCAAAAATAATGCTCTTTTAGTGGAGCTAGTAAAATAATAAATGCGTGCAAGTTCACCAGCTTTAAAACCACACCGTGAACTTTAATCTCCGGGATAAATGTCTCCTGGTGGCAGGTATTATTCTCAGTAAATAGCAAAACTTAAAAACCAGTGATGAAATTTGCCTAACGAAGAGGGGAAAAACTTGAGTGGACATACTCGGAGTGACCCTTTCTAGAACAATCCAGCAGTCGGCGCACAGCAGATCTTGGGTTGTGTGGACTCTCTTGTGGAACTGTTTTGAGCAGCCAGATCCCAGACTGTCCCTACGGAATTTCTCCCAGTTTTCATTTGATGAGGGCAGTCTCCGGCTTCTGCAGGGATTCTGAACTCCATTTCTTTCTAAAGCCTGTGGAGGCTCACATCTGATTTTGGGGTTGGTGTTGGCTCAGAATGGTGTCTCTGGGTTTTGTGTGAGGCGGCTCTCAGCATGTCTGGTTTTATGCACAGGCAGGGATGTGGACTTTCTAGTCATGTTCTTCAGCCTCCGACAGGACTTTTACCAGACCTTTTTCTTCTACAGTGCACAGCTTCTCCTCCTTGGTGGAGAGACAGGAAGTCTCTGAGATGTCACTTCACAGGGCCTCCCACTGGCCACCCTTGCTGCCTTTGCTTTACTCCCCAACCTGGACCCCAGAAGGATCAATACTTATTGTCTGAATGGTGGGCCAGGACAAGGAAGGCCTTTTTGGCTTTGGTTTTAAAGATTCTGAGGTCTCAAGTCAGAGGTGACACAATTTGAATGTGGGATGCTCCCCACATACACTGTTTTGGGTGGTTGTTGAACCTTTGAATTAATAGCTAATTTATTAATGGATTTCTGTAGGCAGGCCTTAAAGGTGAGATATATCACTGCCTCCAGTCGGCCCCCACGCTTCTGCTCACCCTGTCTTGCTTCTATGTCTTCCTTGCCATGGTGTGTTCATGTCCTTTGAAGTAGTGAGCCACAATAAATCCTCCTGTCTTCAACTTTATTCTGTCTGGCACTGTGTCATGACTTTGAGAGAAGCGATTGACACAGAAAGAGAATGACAAAGTGTGGACCCAGTGCACGAAGGAAATACGTTAGGGAGGCTTTCATTTCCTTTGTCCAACCTGGAGAGTTCTTCCGGGATACTGGTGAGAGCACACTTTTCATGAACCCTAGAGAAAGAGATTCATGGTCTGCTTCACTAGAAAAACTGCAGAGGGAGAATGGAAACCTTTACTCTTGCATGAATTACTTCAGGTCTGGCATGGCCATGCTGAGAAACCTTCTGCTACTGGCACAGAATGGAAAGGGCAGAAAGAGACAGAGGATCTGAAGGGGCAGAAACAGGAAGACATTTGTGATCCAGAGTTACAAGCCCTTTTGGTGAAGCGTGTGTCAAAACTCTGTGAGTGCCTTATGTGTGTGTTACTCTTCTCACTTCTGTGACAAAACAGTTCACAGAGGAAGCTGCAGGAAGAAAAGGAAGAGAGGGAGGGAAGGAGAGAGGAAGAAGAGAAGGAAAATAGTTCACAGAGGAAACTGCAGGAAGAAAAGAAGGAAGGGAGGGAGGAAGAGTGAGAGGGAGAAAGGGAGGAAGGAAGGGAGGGAGGGGGGAGAATGGAGGGAGGGAGAGAGGAAGGAAAGGAGGGAAGAAGGGAGAGGGAGGGAGGAAGGAAGGGAGGGAGGGAGCAAGAAAGGAAGAAGGAGGGAGGGAAAGAGGGAGGAAGGGAGAGAGGAAGGGAGAGAGGAAGGGAGAGAGGAAGGGAGGGAGAGATGAAGGGAGAGAGGGAGAGAGGGAAGGGAGAGAAGAAAGAAGGAAGGGAGGGAGGAAAGATGGAAGAAAGGAAAGAAAGAGGGACAAAAAGAAGGGAGGGAGAGAGAAGGAGAGGGAGAGAGGGAGGGAGGGAGGGAGGGAGGGAGGGAGGAGAAGGGAGAAAGGAAGAAAGGGAGGGAGGGAGAGAGGGAGGAAGGGAGAAAGAGAGGGAGGGAGGGAGGAAGGGAGAAAGAGAGGGAGGGAGGGAGGGAGAGAGGGAGGAAGGGAGAAAGAGAGGGAGGGAGGGAGGGAGAGAGGAAGGGAGAAAGGGAGGGAGGGAGAAGGAGAGGAAGGGAGCTACCCACAGTTTGGATGGGTCTTCTCACCTCAGACTGCCCAATCTAGGAGTTTTCTACAGGTATAAGAGAGATCCTGTCAGCATGACAATCAATACTGAACATTGTACTGCAGAACCTTGGTTGAACTCTGGGAGAAAGACGGCGGCTTCTGCCACCCTAGTAAGATGGAGACTTGTGTCTAAACTCAGGAGAGTTATAGAAAGAGACAATTCATATGCACTTGAGTCTGGCCCAGCTTACTCGGGTCTTCATCATCTTTCCCCACAGGAGTTTGAAGAATTCATGGTTTTCTACTTCATTTGTCTTCCAAGAGTGCTAGACCACTGTGCCATCAACCCTGCCGCCATGGTGGTTCTATGTTATGTGTTCTGTTCTTGCATTAGGGCCATTTTAAGTTTCAGGGGACAGATTTGACTCAGAGTCCCTCATATATGAAAATGAACCTAAGAGAATGTTGAACAAGGAGAACACCAAATAGGCAGCCATGTTACTGTACTTCAGAAATGATCTGGTCCAGGCTCCAGTGAGTTCTTTCTTTTCTTCTCTCAATCTCCTTGCCTACTACCAGGTGTGTATGTGTGTATACATGTATATGTATGTGTGCATGTATGTGTCTGTGTGTGTTAGTACACATATGTGTATGGCACACCCATTCATATATACATGTGTATGTGCATATATGTGTCTCTGTGTGTTTGTACATGTATGTGTATGATACACTCATGTACATGTATGTGTGTGTGCGTGTGCATGTATGTATCTGTGTGTATGTGTCTCTGTGTGTGTATGTTTCTATGTATGTGTTTGTGTATCTCTGTGTGTTAGTACACATGTGTGTATGTGTGTGTATATGTATGTGTATTTTTTATGTAGGTATCTATGTGTACATGTATGTATATGTGTATGCATGTGCATATATGTGTCTATGTGTTTGTGTGTGTTTGTACATGTATGTGTATGGTACACTCATTCATGTGGAGGCCAGATGAAAACCCAGGGTATAATTCCTCAGACATAGTCTACCTTTCTTTAGAGGCAGGTCTCTTACTGGTTCTAACTCATCAATCAGGCTGTACTGGTGAGTGATCCCTTGGACTCTGCCCATCTCTGCTTCCCCAGTGCGGGGATTTCAAGTGCCTGCCACCACACCTAGCTATGAACTCAGGTTCTTGTTCTAGTAAAGTAAGCATTTAGCAGCCGTGCTATCTCTCCAGGCCTCTCTTCATATCTTAGCTTGTCCTCTCCTCTGGAAACTGGAGTCATTATCATATTTCAGACTGGCTGGCTCGTTCCAGCAGCCAATGAACTGAGTGTGACCACCAGAAGTACGAAGTCTTTTATTTTGAAATTCTCACTGTAGGAGAAATGCTGACCCCAGCATTCTCTGTGTTACCTCGCTTAGGAATTCATGTCAGGCTCACTTTGGCTTTAAAGTGTGAGGTGGAGGTAAACTAATTGGCAAAGGGGTGGGACGTGAGGAGCCGGAAAACAGAAGATGTCTGTGACCCACCGTGAAGAGGGCGCCGGCCCTTGAGGCCATTTAGATAGTTGGCCAAGCTCATGCGCACTCAGCCATGGGGCGTGAACCCACAGCAGTACGAGTTGGAAGAGGGCTCTGTTGACTGTCTTATAGCCCGGCTTCTGCTTTCAATAACCTTATGAAACTTCTAAGATTCCCACGGATGGCCTCTTGGTCCTCAAATCTGACCACCTCTTTCTCTTCCCCAGCCAACAGCTCCATTTTGTTTTAATTGGACAAAGCATTTTCTCTGGGGCCAGTTTGACCCGGTTCTTATCCCATCTCAGAGATGGCCTATCTGTGTCTGTTCTCACTGGTCATTTTTCTTTCTGCTTTTGTTCACAACTGCAAGCAATTGTCATATTTCCAAGCTTAATTTATTTACTTTTCTTTGCTCTTTCTCTCATGCAGTGTGGGATCTTTGAACCAAGGGGTGTCAAAGGTCTCAAGGAGTGAAGGCAAAGTTAGCTTGCTACAGAAATAGTGCCGCAGATGATGATGGTGATGATGATGAAAACAACGATGATGATGATGATGGTGATGTTGATGCTGACAATGACGATTATGGTGATGATGATAATGGTAGTGGTGATGATGACAATAATAACGATGTCAATTATGGTAATGGTGATGGTGATGATGACGACGATGATGATGATGACACTAGTGATGCGGATATTCAGCAAAGGCTGTAGCAATTCAGTCCTGATTGTTGCTCTCAGCCCTTGGAATGATGTGACTCATCCTTCTCAGTATGAAATTAATATGATTTACGAACGTTGATTTTAAGTACTGTATATGTATCTGAGTATGTGAACATGGAGACAGGTGCCCAGGGAGGCTAGAGGCTTTGGATCCCTCTGGAGCTGGAATTACATGTGGAGGTGAACCACCTCGTGTGTGGGAACTGGAAACTGGACTCTAGTTTTCTGCAAATGCAGTGCATGCTCTGAACTGCTTAGCCATTTCTCCAGTCGAGTGAATACAACATTTAATTTTTTTTTTTATTATTCTTCCGTTAAGAGATAAGGAAAAGGTCCTGAAGAGGTTAAAACATTGTCTAGTGTGGAACAATAAAAAGGTTGTAATAATCCCCAAGCAGCCAGCTTTCTTTTGTTCTTGGTTTTGCTCCTGGCAATGGTTTTATACTCAAAGTCACCGTTCAATAGTCTTTCTCTCTCTTAAGGTGGAAGTTTCCACATGACCTCTTTCTTAAGGTGGAAGTTTCCACGTGACCTCTTTCCAGCGACTTGTTAGATGAGTTTGCCCTCTCCTGTGAGTTCCTGGCTGTTTTACTTTCTTACAAGTTTATCACTCTGCTTCCGTCTCTATGATTTCAGTTTGTTATCTTACTGTGTGGGAAGACTGTTGTGTGCTGCCTCCCCCCCCCCATCCCTGTGGTTCCCATTTGATTTCTTCTGTCAGGCATACTCAACTCATGTTGAGGGAGCAAGAACCCTTTGCAAAATATATAACTGTGGAGAGTTTTTAAAATAATATCTTATGGACCTTTTCTATGGCTGTTCCTCCTACAGCCATTTGTTCTAGATCAGTGGGAAGCATCTTCCAGCATGCACACCAACAGGCAGATTCCTCCATCCAGAGACTCTTACGAAGAAGGGATGCTGACCAAACTAAACAGTGGCTGAGCATTAGAGTTGGTTGATCTTGAAGCTGAATTGTGTCTTTGTGTAAGCCACTGAGCTGAGGGACAGGCAGTGCACAGTTAGAGAACTGACATTGTAATAGAATCTCCACAGGATATGTGCGTTCCTCCAGAATTCATATGGATGTCCCAAGATGATGGTGTTGAAGGTCTGCTTGCATGAGGGCGTTGGTCCTGGAAACTCTTGCTTTATGAATATGATTAGTGCCCTGATAGAAGGGGTGGAGGGACTATCTACATCCCCTGTGCTTTTCCTCTCCCCAGAAGGTGATGACCTAGCAGCACACGGTGGTTCTGCTCATTGGCACTGACCTTACCACCTTGGTAGCACAGAGCAGAGCAAATGTGCCTGAACTTTGATCTCAGATTTCTCGGTTCTGGGAACTTTGAGGAATAAACTTCCATTATTTGCAACTCTTCAGTCTTAGGAATTTTCTACAGCAATGCAGACAAATCACCACAGGACTGCGGTGGAATGGCGGGGGTGGGGTGGGGGTGGGGCTGTAGAACAGGCACGCTAGAATTTCTGAGACAATGTAAAATTTTAGTGATAACAGTTACAGCTACAGGGCAAGGTGACAAACATACAGGCCAATGAAAGAGTAGAGAAAGAAAGTACTACCAAAACAGTTGTGACAATTCTCTAACTTTTACATCAAGAACAAAGGCTCAGACGGTTTATTTTAAGCCTTAACAGCACATAATGTTTCCAAGGAAACCGAAAGTTAGAACTCAGTTTAAAATGTGACCAGATGTTAACTGTGATTTGAAAATTAATAGCAGCTAATTAACAGTGGCAGGTGGAAGTGGGCATCACCAGGAAAGTTTCTGATGCTCCTCTGTGCAATTAGTAAAGTCCAAGATTGTTTGACCATGTGTGAACACTGGAGTATAAATACTGTAAAACCGAGTATTTTGCATCATATATATATATCTTTATCATATATATATATATATATATCTTTACTTAAGAACTATACTTTGTCTTATTTTTATAAATGGAATGTAAGTTATTTAGAAAACTTCTTGTGGGGAGCGGTTGGGTAGAGGTTGTATTATTTCCTTTGAAGGGTTTTAGATACACACATGTTAAGTATGACTTTAAGACACTAGTTGGTTGCAAACACCATTTGACATAGTTTGACAATCATCCATTTTTCTGAAATATTGTCAGCAAGAGTGGAATCACTCACTCACTGGTCACCCAGAGCACAAGTACAGATACCTAGAGACGTGTGTGTTAAATCAGTAGATTTCTAAGAACATAGAAACAGAAGATGTTTTTAGGAACAAAGCGTATAATTTGACAGGAGGAATTTATGCTCTTTTGAGGGAAGGAGAAAGAGAAGTCTTTACTCCAAGGCTGAGCTAATGTCATTATGGTTTATGTGGTCCTGACAAAATGTTTGGTGTGTCTGAGCTCACATAAGGCAGAAAGATGGGCCCAGCACAGGACGGAGGAGCCTGGTACACTCTTACAAGTGCCTTGGAGAAGGATTTACAGTCCTGCCTGCTTCAGCTCTGCTGTTGCCTGAGCTG